>NC_084527.1:18500000-18517500 GCF_024500275.1 Phycodurus eques | reverse complement strand
AATTGCCCGTAGATGTGAATGTGAGTGTGAATGTTTGTTTGTTTGTCTGTGCCCTGCGATTGGCTGGCAACCAGTTCAGGGTGTACCCCGCCTCCTGCCCGATGATAGCTGGGATAGGCTCCAGCACGCCCGAGACCCTTGTGAGGAGAAGCTTCTCAGAAAATGGATGGATGGATGGATATATACCCATCCATTTTCTTTACCGCTTATCCTCACACAAGAAAAGTTTAGTCTGATTTCACAATATTTTGTTGAAACGTCAAAAGGTGGAATGTTAATTTCAATGTTCAAGTGATGGACAAGGCAAAAAATGAAGCCACCATGAGTTAAACAGTGGGTGTGTAACTTGACCACAAGAGGGAACTGTGACCTAATTTTGTCGTTTCACTCAACTCGTTTTGCGATCTGTGATTTCTGGCGTTGTGTTTTGGTCTGAGTAAATTGAAAGTACACTGTCAATCAAAACTGAATTCTAAGGATTATTATATTTAATTTGACACTTTTGTTTCATACAGTTATTATTGTATTAATTAGGGCCGGAGTACGGCGTATCTAAAATTGTAACAGTAAGGTACAGTAAATATCACACTTTAAAAAATTACCTTAAATAAGCATGAGAGGTTTCTTGATAATGGCGTAGGGACATAAAAGGACTTTTAATATGGTGATTTATCAAAAATACATTCATTTGAAACCTTAAAAGTCAAATGGACCAGAACTGACTTTCTTAATGAAGTGTTCTGAAATCTTCTTTTCCTTTCGGCTTGTCCCTTTAGGGGTCGCCACAGCGCGTCATCCTTTTCCATGTAAGCCTATCTCCTGCATCCTCCTCTCGAACACCAACTGTCCTCATGTCTTCTCTCACGACATCCATCAACCTTCTCTTTGATCTTCCTCTAGCTCTCTTGCCTGGCAGCTCCACCATCATCATCCTTCTACCAATATACTCACTATTTCTCCTCTGGACGTGTCCAAACCATCGAAGTCTGCGCTCTCTAACTTTGTCTCCAAAACATCTAACCTTGGCTGTCCCTTTGATGAGCTCATTTCTAATTTTATCCAACCTGGTCACTCCGAGAGCGAACCTGAACATCTTCATTTCCGTCCGCCACCTCCAGCTCTGCTTCCTGTTGTCTCTTCAGTGCCACTGTCTCTAATCCGTACATCATGGCTGGCCTCACCACTGTTTTATAAACTTTGCCCTTCATCCTAGCAGAGACTCTTCTGTCACATAACACACCTGACACCTTCCTCCACCCGTTCCAACCTGCCTGGACCCGTTTCTTCACTTCCTGACCACACTCACCATTGCTCTGGACGGTTGACCCCAAGTATTTAAAGTCCTCCACCCTTGCTATCTCTTCTCCCTGTAGCCTCACTCTCCCCCCTCCACCCTTCTCATTCATGCACATATATTCTGTCTTACTTCGGCTAATCTTCATTCCTCTGCATTCCAGTGCATGCCTCTATCTTTCTAACTTCATCCACCTGCTCCCTGCTTTCACTGCAGATCACAATGTTATCTGCAAACATGATGGTCCACGGGGATTCCAGTCTTACCTCATCTGTCAGCCTATCCATCACCGCTGCAAAAAGGAAGGGGCTCAGGCCTGATCCCTGATGCAGTCCCACCTCCACCTTAAATTCGTCTGTCACACCTACAGCACACCTCACCACTGTTCTGCTGCCCTCATACATGTCCTGTATTATTCTAACATACTTCTCTGCCACTCCAGACTTCCGCATGGAGTACCACAGTTCCTCTCTGGGTACTCTGTCATAGGCTTTCTCTAGATCTACAAAGACACAATGTAGCTCCTTCTGACCTTCTTTGTACTTTTCCATCAACATCCTCAAGGCAAATAGTGCATCTGTGGTACTCTTTCTCGGCATGAAACCATACTGTTGCTTGCAAATACTAACTTCTGTCCTGAGTCTAGCCTCCACTACTCTTTCCCATAACTTCATTGTGTGGCTCATCAACTTTATTCCTCTATAGTTCCCACAGCTCTGCACATCACTCTTGTTCTTAAAAATGGGCACCAGCACACTTTTCCTCCATTCCTCAGGCATCTTCTTACGCACTAGAATTCTATTGAACAAACTGGTCAAAAACTCCACAGCCACCTCTCCAAGATGCTTCCATACCTCTGCAGGAATGTCATCAGGACCAACTGCCTTTCCATTTTTCATCCTCTGTAATGCCTTTCTAACTTCCCCCTTAGTAATCATTCCCACTTCCTGGTCCAGCACACTTGCCTCTTCTACTCTCCCTTCTCTCTCATTTTCCTCATTCATTAACTCCTCGAAGTATTCTTTCCATCTAGCTAGCACACTGCCGGCACCAGTCCACATATTTCTATCTCTATCCTTAATCACCCTAACCTGCTGCACATTCCTTCCCATCTCTATCCCTTTGTCTGGCCAGCCTGTATAGATCATGTTCTCCTTCTTTAGTGTCCAACCTGCCCTACATGTCATCATATGCCTCTTGTTTGGCCTTTGCCACCTCGACCTTTGCCCTGTGTCGGATCTCAATGTATTCCTTTCGCCTCTCCTTGGTCCTCTCAGTGTCCCACTTCTTCTTAAATAACCTTTTTCCTTGTATGATTTCCTGTACTGTGGGGTTCCACCACCAAGTCTCCTTCTCTCCTTTCCTGCCAGAAGATACATCAAGTACTCTCCTGCCTGCCTCTCTGATCACCTTGGCTGCAGTGGTCCAGTCTTCTGGAAGCTCCTCCTGTCCACCGAGAGCCTGTCCCACCTCTTCCCGAAAAACTGCACAACACTCGTCCTGTCTCAGCTTCCACCACATGGTTCTCTGCTCTGCCTTTGTCTTCCTAATCTTCCTCCCCACCACCAGAGTCATCTTACACACCACCATCCTATGCTGTCTAGCCACACTCTCCCTTACCACTCACTACCTTACAGTCAGTAACCTCCTTCAGATTACATCGTCTGCACAAGATGTAATCCACCTGCGTGCTTCTACTTCCGCTCTTGTAGGTCACCCTATGTTCCTGCCTCTTCTGGAAAAAGTGCTCACTACAGCCATTTGCATCCTTTTTGCAAAGTCTACCACCATTTGTCCCTCCAAGTTCCTTTTCTGGATGCCGTACTTACCATCACTTCTTCATCACCCCTATTTCCTTCACCAACATGTCCATTACAATCTGCACCAATCGAGACTCTCTCTGGGATGCCCAGAACTACTTTGTCTAGCTCCTTCCAGAATTTCTCTTTCAACTCTAGGTCACATCCTACCTGTGGGGCATACCCACTAATCACATTATACTTAACACCCTCAATTTCAAGTTTCAGCTTCATCACTCGATCTGACACTCTTTTCACCTCCAAGACATTCTGAGCAAACTCTTCTTTTAAAATAATCCCGACTCCATTTCTCTTCCCATCTACACCATGTTAAAATTATTTAAACCCTGCCCCTAAACTTCTCGCCTTACTGCCTTTCCACCTGGTCTCCTGGACACACAATCTATCAACCTTTCTCCTAATCATCATTTCAACCAACTCCCGAGATTTTCCTGTCATATTCCCAACATTCAAAGTCCCCAGATTCAGTTCTAGGCTCTGTGCTTTCCTCTTCTCTTTCTGCCGAAGAACCCGCTTTCCACCTCTTCTTCTTCTTCCTTCGACTTCGACCCACAGTAGCTGAATTTCCAACGGCACCCTGCAGGTTGACGGCGGCGGTGGCGGACGTTGTTAACCCGGGCCACGACCGATCCGGTATTGTTAACCCGGGCATGGGACCGACCTATAGTTTGCACTGGCTCGTACCCCCCACAGGGCTGCATTAATGAAGTGTTCTAAAATAGAAGTCTTAAATAAGCATTAAAAAGTTTGATAAGAAGAAGAATCACCTTTTATTGTCATGAACATGCATGCATGCACATGAAATTTGTTCTCTGCATTTAACCCATCACAGTGAACACATACACATGTTAGTGGAACACACTGGAGCAGGGGGCAGCTGAAGCATTTCAGGGTATCAGTGTCTTGCTCAAGGACACCACGGCCGTGAGTCCGGGGGATGTTGGTGGATGGTCCGGTCGGAGTCTTGAACCTAGGTCCCCCACGGTGGTAGGCGATGATCTTAACCAATGGGCCACGGCTGCAGTAATGTAGTAGGAAATTCACATTTGGGTTAAAATTCTGAATAAACTAAATATGAAAATCCATTAAAAATGCAATCCCATTAGTATTTCCTTTTCTCCATGACGCTGTCCATCAAAATTGATATCAAATTAACATACTTTCAGCTATTGTATTGGATACATAAGGGAAGGCGTACCTACTATTGTGCGCATTCAATATTTGACATAGTTTTTACTTAATAATAAAACAGATCTCAATATTTCAGTTTTAGCCGTGACATTTACGGTAAATATGGAAATCGAACATCCATCCATCCATCCATCCATTTTCTGAGCTGCTTCTCCTCATTCGGGTCGCGGGCGTGCCGGAGCCTATCCCAGCTGACGCTGGGCGAGAGGCGGGGTACACTCTGAACTGGTGCCAGCCAATCGCAGGGCACATATAGACAAACAACTTTTCGCACTCACATTCACACCTACGGGCAATTTAGAGTTTTCAAATAACCCTGCCGTGCATGTTTTTGGGACGTGGGAGGAAACCGGAGTACGACACCAAGTCCATTCGGTTTAAAAACAAAAACTTCACAGGGAGGGCGACTCGGTCAAGGGTTTCGTGGTGACGTCTAAGCAGGCTATTGGCCAGCTTCGACATATGGAAATTAGCAAACGAGAACGGTGACGTCAGTTCCCCCGCTCCCCTCCCTCCTCCGACACAGTTGACAGTCAGTGAGCGAAACAAACATGGCGACGGCGTCGAGGGGACGCGGGTTTCTGCGAACTTTACTGCTCTTTACTCACCTTGCGGCGGGTGTCCGGGCCGAGGCGGCGTTGGCAGAGCCGCGGGCCGCCACGCGGATTCTCGGCATGCGGCTGGAGCGTAGCGACACGCCGGCCGGGACCACCGAGCGTGGGGCGATCCAGGTAACTGAGGGCAGCGACATCCTGGTCCGGTTCTACGGGCTCCACTTGTTCCCGAACAGCTCCGCGCTGGTCCGCTTCACTGAGCTTTACTCCAGCGAGACGGAGGACGATGCCCACGGCGCCGTGGAGGTGCCTCTCAACCGGACGTGCCCGGAACACAGCAAGGACCTGGTGGTGAAGGGCACCATGAGCGTGAGTAACCGCAACACCTCCGGGCTGGCCACCGTCACCGTCAAGCAGCTCCGCAAGAGCGAGGTCGTCAAGGTGTTCGCCCTGTGCGTGCGGGACCCTCTGGACCCCCCGGACGTCTGGACCCAGTTGGACGAACGGGACGGCCGGGTGCGCGTGGTGGAGGTGAAGAAGTCCCTGCTCCCCGTGTGGCTCCAGGTGAATTAGAGGTGGTAAAAAGTACTCACACTCTGTACGTAAGCAGAAGTACAGATGCTTGTGTAAAAATAAGAATAGTAAAAGTACAAGCATTGATTCAATTCCTTTACTTTAGTAAAAAATAAAAAGTACAAACTATGAGCTGTACTTAAGTAAAAAGGGCAAAGAAATTGTCGCAGTCAGACACCATACCCGTTTTGATTGGTTGACACACACACACACACACACACACACACACACACACACACACGCACACAAAAGTGCTCACACTGTCAAGTTCATTTTAAGTCTAGTGTATTTATTAAATCACAAAAGAATATCAAATCTCAAACATCCCCACAGCTCACAATAATCAACAACATACCCTGGTCTAGCTCCCCCATCCGAGCAGGGAAAAACTCTGAGAAAATCCAATATGCGGGCAAAAAAGGAAGAAACCTTGAGAAGGGATCATATAACCCCAATTCCAATGAAGTTGGGATGTTGTGTTAAACATAAATAAAAACAGAATACAATGATTTGCAAATCATGCTCAGCCTATATTTAATTGAATACACTACAAAGACAAGATATTTAATGTTCAAACTGATAAACGTTATTGTATTTAGCAAATAATCATTAACTTAGAATTTTATGGCTGCAACACGTTCCAAAAAAGCTGGGACAGGGTCATGTTTACCACTGTGTTACATCACCTTTTCTTAGAACAACATTCGATAAAGGTTTTGGAACTGAGGACACTAATTGTTGAAGCTTTGTAGGTGGAATTCTTTCCTATTCTTGCTTGATGTACACCTTCAGCTGTTCAACAGTCCGGGGTCTCCGTTGTCGTATTTTACGGTTCATAATGCGGCACATATTTTCAATGGGAGACAGGTCTGGACTGCAGGCAGACAATTCTAGTACCCGCACTCTTTTACTACGAAGCCACGCTGTTGTAACATGTGCAGAATGTGGTTTGGCATTGTCTTGCTGACATAAGCAGGGGTGTCCATGAAAAAGACGTTGCTTGGATGGCAGCATATGTTTCTCCAAAACCTGTATGTACCTTTCAGCATTAATGGTGCCTTCACAGATGTGCAAGCTACCCATGCCATTGGCACTAACACAGCCCCATACCATCACAGATGCTGGCTTTTGAACTTTGTGTCCATAACAGTCCGGATGGTTCTTTTCCTCTTTGGCCCGGAGGATACGACGTCCAAAATTTCCAAAAACAATTTCAAATGTGGACTCGTTGGACCACAAAACACTTTTCCACTTTGCATTAGTCCATCTAAGATGAGCTCGGACCCAGAGAAGCTGGCGGCGTTTCTGGGCGTTGTTGATAAATGGCTTTTGCTTTGCATAGTAGAGTTTCAAGTTGCACTTGCAGATGTAGCGTCGAACTGTATTTACTGACATTGGTTTTCAGAAGTGTTCCTGAGCCCATGTGGTGATATCCTTTACATATTGATGTCGGTTTTTGATGCAGTGTTGCCTGAGGGATCGAAGGTCACGGGCATTCAATGTTGGTTTTCGGCCTTGCCGCTTATATGCAGTGATTTCTCCTGATTCTCTGAACCTTTTGATAATGATATGGACTGTAGATGATCAAATTCGAAATGTACGTTGAGGGGCGGCACGATTAGAGCGTATGCCTCACAGTTCTGAGGACCGGGGTTCAATCCCCGGCCCCGCCTGTGTCGCGTTTGCATGTTCTCCCCGTGCCTGCGTGGGTTTTCTCTGGGCACTCCGGTTTCCGCCCACATCCCAAAATCATGCATTAATTGGAGACTCTAAATTGCCCGTAGTTGTGAATGTGAGTGTGAATGGTTGTTTGTTTGTATGTGCCCTGTGATTGGCTGGCAACCAGTTCAGGGTGTACCCCGCCTCCTGCCCGATGATAGCTGGGATAGGCTCCAGCACACCCGTGACCCTAGTGAGGAGAAGCGGCTCAGAAAATGGATGGATGGATGTACGTTGAGGAACAGTGTCCTTAAACTGTTTGACTATTTTCTCACGCACTTGTTCACAAAGAGGTGAACCTTGTCCCATCTTTGCTTGTGAATGACTGAGCAATTCAGGGAAGCTCCTTTTTTACCCAATCATGGCACCCACCTGTTGCCAATTAGCCTCTTCACCTATGGGATGTTGCAAACAGGTGTTTGAAGAGCATTCCTCAACTTTCTCAGTCTTTTTTGCCACCTGTCCCAGCTTTTTTGGAACATGTTGCAGCCATAAAATTCTAAGTTAATGATTATTTGCTAAAAACAATAAGGTTTTTCGGTTTGAACATTCAATATCTTGTCTTTGTAGTATATTCAATTAAATATAGGGTGAACATGATTTGCAAATCATTGTATTCTGTTTTTATTTATGTTTAACACAATGTCCCAACTTCATTGGAATAGGGGTTGTAGATGGAGGGATCCCCCCCTTCCAGGATGACCAGGCTACAATTAATGCCGAGAGGGCAACATTTATCACACGATATGGTGCCGTACAATGTTAGTTATAAGAGCATGAGAGTCACCGCGCGGGTAGACTCCTCCAGGGAAGAGGTTCTTTCCGGTCAGTCGATGCAGAATCCCCCACAGCAGTGCATCTGAGGAAGATGTCTTCTTCATATCTTGGCCCTGTCGGTCGATGCAGAATCTAATAATTTTAAGTCTTAATTCAAAATTTCAACAATTATACAGAGGTAGCCGCTCTAATTTACATGAGAAGAAAAAAACATCACTGGGCATAGCTTTGCAACAACCGCAAGATAAAGAAGACTGTTTAAATACCAATTCTAATTGAACCAAATCTTGGAAATAAATTGGTCGGTTCATGGATTAAACAGCTGTTGTGAAAAGGACTGAAACATTCAACAGATGCACATGTGCGTTCAAAACTTTAAAAAGGTCAAAATAAATTCACCTGTAAAGGTTATGAGGCATTTTAGGTTTATCCTGAAATTTAATTTCAAAGCCCAATCACCCCAACTTTTTGTGAATAGTATCTGTTTTCAAATGTGGTAGTAAAAAGTAAGAAGTCGTCAGAAAAATAAGTACTTAAGATACCTGAACGACTACTACTTAGTAAGTAAGTACAATAAGCAAATATTTGCACTTGCTTTCTTCCCACCACTGCAGGTGATCATCATCTCCTTCTTGCTGGTCCTGTCGGGCATGTTCAGTGGGCTAAACCTGGGCCTGATGGCTCTGGACCCCATGGAGCTGCGTATCGTGCAGAGTTGCGGCACTGAAAAGGAGAAGAAGTATGCCCGCAAAATTGAGCCCATTCGCCGCAAAGGCAACTACCTCCTGTGCTCGCTCCTCCTGGGCAACGTTCTGGTGAACACGACACTCACTATTCTGCTGGATGACCTGACCAAGTCAGGCGTGGGCGCAGTGGTAGCCTCCACAGTGGGCATCGTGATCTTCGGTGAGATCGTGCCCCAAGCACTGTGTTCACGCCACTGGCCTGGCGGTGGGTGCCAACACCATCCTGGTCACTAAGCTGTTCATGCTGCTCACCTTCCCGCTGTCGTGGCCCATCAGCAAGCTCCTGGACTGTGTGCTGGGCCAGGAGATTGGCACTGTGTACAACCGCGAGAAGCTGGTGGAGATGCTGAAGGTGACGGAGCCCTACAACGACCTAGTGAAGGAGGAGTTAAACATGATCCAGGGGGCGCTGGAGCTGCGCACCAAGACGGTGGAGGACGTGATGACGCCGCTCGGCAACTGCTTCATGATCCACAGCGACGCTGTGCTAGACTTCAACACCATGTCGGAGATCATGGAGAGCGGCTACACGCGCATCCCCGTTTACGAGGGCGAGCGTTCCAACATTGTGGATGTGCTTTTTGTCAAGGACCTGGCCTTCGTCGACCCGGACGACAGCACCACGCTTAAGACCATCACCAAGTTCTACAACCACCCGGTTCACTTTGTCTTCCATGACACCAAACTGGACTCCATGCTGGAGGAGTTCAAGAAAGGTTAGTGGGGTGGGGGGGGGGCATGGAGATAATTCTGTTACACAGTCAATCTGTGGCCGTTCTAGCGTTAGTGTTAACTGTCTCGGAAGCCTCCCCATCTCCTTCCGATAAATCATCCTCATGGCTAGCTGTAACCTCGCATCTAGCAATGTGCTAAACCAACCAGTCAACCTGGGGCAAGACCGTAATCATCCATGTGGGTTAGCAGTCAAATCATAGGTAACGACAACATTAAGGCTGGAATTTACACTTTTTTAAAAAATCGATTAATCTGCCGATTATTTTTTTTATTAATCTGATTTTTAAAAAATCCATTCCTTTATTGAAAAAAAACAGGACATTTCAAATTAACAGTGCAAAAAATTCAGAAAGTGATAATGATTCAGTTACTGGTTTGATCCATAACATGTCAGAAAATAGGCAAAAATGTTGATTTTTGTTTTTAAAGTAAAAGATGTTTGCAAATGTCTTATTTGGATTAATCACAATCAAATTTCTCCCCTAAATTTTGTTTCTGAACTGCAGACAATTTGACTTGCGCTCTTTCCAGGCTTTCACGGAACACAGAATTTGGGGTCCTCAGGGTACGTTTGTACCTAATGAAGCATCAAGCGTGTGTAATCTCACGTGGTGGCCACGTGGATTAAGACCCGAGATTAGGAGTCGCTTGCATGCCTCCACGTGTGCAAACACCTCTTGAGACAATGTTCCGTTTCTTTGCGAGAGCACCAGAAACGGCTTCGTTTGAACTTTAATTATTACTTCCATTGTAGACATTAGTCAGGGACAGAGGTGGCAAAAGTACTCACACTCTGTACTTAAAGTACTGATACTATATCAACTGATAAACAGAAATTAACTTGATCTATCTACTTACCTACCTTACCCACTCTGTTGGGTCATTGTAGTTAATGCCCCCTGGTTCACATTCCTGCAAATTGCTGTTGTCCCTCTATTTTTTTCTTGTAAGACCCCAAGATCTCAATCGCGCACAGGTGCGCGCACACATACAAATCAACGTTTGTTGTCCACTCATGATGCTTCCTTTTACTTCACTGCACACACAGATGCACTTCCTCTTTGTCTTCCCAGTCAGACATCTTGTCTCGGGTCTGTGTTCAAATCGGCCGTAGGGGCTGTGGCGGCAGTTGTGGTTCAGAGGAGTTTCTTCCTGTCGTGTGTCACAGTGGCTGCTGCTGCTGCTGCTGTTGTTGTTGAGTGCAAGGTGGCAGTGGGCCAACAAAAAGCTCTGTGGTGCATCTCGGGCTGTCGAGGCGGGAGGGAGTTGCTACACATGCACACAAAAAACACACAAAGAAGTTACAGTTGTGCCTCGGGGCTGGGTATTCTTAAGAATCTCACAAATTGATTCGATTTTAATTCTTTAGGTTGAGATTCGATTTGGAATTGATTTAAATGCTTTGATGGCGATTCATTCAAGTAGAAATACAAAAATAAGAGTACCTGTTGACGGTTGTCAAGATTTACTTTCATGCCCATGTGAACATATGAAGTGTGTTACAAAATACCTTATGTTTATGTATTTCCTTTGTTCTGGAATTACACATGAATCCATACTGACCCTAAATTTCAGAGTTAAAGTTGAAGGCACTGGTTGACTTTATGTTGTTTGGTTGAATGCGGCCTCCGTCCATACAACCCGAATCACACGTAAAACGCTCCCCTCTAGCCAGGAGGTGAGCGGACTCAGAAGATTTGCTGAATCGATATTAAATTGGAGGAGAAGACGGAATGCAACTCACGATTATTTTCATGAACGATAAATAATTTTTTTGATTCAGCAATGATTCTGATAAAACAAATACATTTGCATTTCCCTTTATTCAAAACCGGACATTATTTCAAATTGTCAGTGCATAAAAGTGCACAAACAGGTTGCTGCGTGTACAACACACAAAAAGATACAAGTGTATGATATAGCCTAAAATATCTGCCAAATAAAGTTGCTGAATTGGGTGGGGACTAGGGCTGCAACTCACGATTATTTTCATAATCAATCTGTTGATTATTTTTGCAATTAATCGAATCAGATTAAAAAACAATTCCCTTTATTCAAAAACAGGACATTATTTCAAATTGGCGGTGCACAAAAGGGCACAAACAGGTTGCTGCGTGAATATCCCAGCGCTCTTAAAGTAATAAAATGAATATAATAAAAAAAAAAAAAAAGAAACTAAATAATGTCATACAGCTTTACAATAGGCCATGGACCAACACACAAAAACATACAAATGTGATATACATACATTCAATGTCTGCCAAATATAGTCACATGCAAAGCATCCGCCACTGGCCAGGAGATAAATTGATTCAGAGGATTTGCTGAATCGATATTGAATTGGACTGACTGAATGCAAATGCAACTCACGATTATTTTCATAATTGCGATTTTTTTTTTTTTGATTCAGTAATGAATCGGACAAATAAATTCAATTTGCATTTACCTTTATTCAAAACAGGACACAAATTGGCAGTGCGTAAAAATGCACAAACAGGTTGCTGAGTGAACAACACACAAAAGCATCCAAATGTATGATATAACCTAAAATATCTGCCAAATAAAGTTGTTGTTTTTTTAGGTACACAAAAATAGGTATTTTGTTTTGTTTAAAAATCATAACGATCCAAAACATACCAGCAAGACAACTTCTGAATTGCTTAAAACTTCGGGTTGCAAACCGGCCTCAGATGAGCGGAAGACAATGGATGGATGGATGGAGAAATAATGAGTGCTAATTTACTGTAATTGAATTACTTTATTTTGTGAATGCTCAAGCATTTATTATTCTGCCGCGTTTTTGACGGGCTTCTCCTTCGCCATTTTACTTCCGATTCACCCCGTTCCAACTTCGACGTGTTCGTAAAATTCACGCGACGCGTGCTATTACTCATCTAAGCCGCAACATTTTCACATTACCCACAATTACACATTTTACACCCAAAAAAATCCCATTAATTCCCGATGACACTTTCAACAAAATACTTTCACATAATTCTTTCACTTTTAAAACATTCAGCTCATTCAGAACTTCTTCAACACGCATTCCCCTATTCCCAACATTCCCATATTACCCACATTCCACATTTTTCACCCACATTTTACTGTTAAAACACCCACATTCTCCCCCATTCCACTCTAATCTGCCTTCTTCCCCCCTGCTTCCACATTTCTTCACCAATTCACATCATTCCACTTACTACGTTTTCCACATTCCCCACACTACCCATATTCAGCACTGTGCAACACTAAAATACCCTGCATTTTAGCCACAATAAGACAAATTCTACATTTTTAGCAAGTTTCCTTATTTCTCAACCGATTCCCACCGTTCCAACTTCTACGTGTTCAGCTCATTCAAGCGCATGAATTCAATCAGCATTTCAGCATTCACACGCAATTTCTCCAGGAATTGCACCTTCTTGTTGGTCGGTGACCACCAACACACATTTGTCTCCATTTTGCTCTGATAATACATGCGTTGTGATGTCGTCACCAGGGTAACGAGTGTATCCAGTCGTGTTTGAGTTAACGAGATGAAGCCTGTGATCGTGAAAGACGGGATGTGAAATGCTAATTATTGGCCGATACCGATCAGATCGGTGTAAAGTGTACTTATATTATACCAGTACTGGAAACATTCACTGCCATTGACGGCTTGAGAAGTCAAATATCCATGTTAACTGGTAAGGCTGGCTGTGATATAAAACAACGCTATTACCAGTGGTGTGGACTCGAGTCACATGACTTGAACTCAAGTCATGAATTTGACAACTTTAGACTTGACAATATGTTAAGACTTGCGAGTCCACTTGGACTTGAACAGCAATGACCCGTGACTTCACTTGGACTTTGAACCCATTGACTTGAAAAAACTTGCAATATTGACCAAATCACTGAAAAACCAATAGTTTGGAGCTTTACCTTTCTATAGCTATATGTGCAACTTTGTGTTTTACTATAGGGAAATATGATAAGTAACAACATAATGCTGAAGGCCTGAGTGATTATTTATTAGTGTTCCACACCATTATTGCTAATGTGTCGTTAGTTCTTATTAGCTTTTAACAGTTAACGCCCTGTTTGGCACGCTCTGGTTGAGGAATTGACCAAGAGCTCATTCTTTTATACAGTACCTAAAGTCATGGTTTCAATTAAAAAACAACAACAACAAGAAAAACCAAAAGGACAACATAAATCAACAATAGATGTGACAGCTAAATAAGGTATACATTCCAAGAACCATTGTTAACATAATAGAAACAACAACAATATTTAATGTAACAATAAAGACGTTAATTATCGCAAAAAAAAAATAAAAAAAAATGAACATTACATTGTTGGGAATCGCGCGGCTTGATGTCGCGTATGCTTATTTTTGTTAGCATTAGCAGCTAGGTTTGTGAGCAATCATGCAAATAGTTACACGGTGGGCCGGCCGTGCGCTGTCTGGGCTTCCTGTGCATTACAGTCTGGTTTAGTCGGTGTAGTGTTCTCAAGAATCAGTCTTGTACTGTGTTTCTTTTTTTAATCACTTTATTTACCAGTTGATCGGCACACTGCTAGCACCTATCTATCCGACATGAAACTACATTCTTCTTTGCGTCCTTTTCTTCGCCTCTTTTTGATGTAATATTTTTACGTAGTGCTCCCTAGTGTTCCGAGTGAGATAAAATTGTACCTCTATAACAAGATGAGATGTATTCCTCTTTTTTTTTATTAATGCCTTATGTTTTTGATACTTTCAAGAAATGCCACGTTTAAATTGAATTCTATTTATATTTGTTCAAAATTGCCTCATGAGAAATGTGTGTAGAAAAGAAAATGCAGTTTCCTGCTCGTTGCACAATGTGAATTTAAGAAGAATACTGATATCTAAAAGAGGAAACCAATAACAAATGACTCGAAAGGACTCAACTCTAAGTGTGGGACTTGCAAGTCTCGACTTGAAACTTGACTGGGGACTCGAGGGCAAAGACTTGAGACTTGCGACTTGCAAAGCAATAACTTGGTCTCACCTCTGGCTATTACTGTTCCTTTTGGCAATATCTTTGTACCTTTGAATTATTTTGTCACTTAGTGACATTTAAAATTTTCACCCGATCTCGATCAGCTGAAAATTGCATCAGGACAACCAACCCTAGCAATTATTATTCCTTCCGTCCATTTGCCAAATTAAGTGTGAAAAGGCCTGAACACACACGGGGCAGTAACACATTCAGTGGCTAAAAAAGTCTGCCAGGTTTTTGTGATGTTATAAATGAGATGGATAAATAATTTTCAAACACTTTTTACATCAATAATTAGGCCTGTGTCATTAGCCGCTAGTGGCTAATGACACAGCCGTCCAAATGGTCGTTGGCTCACTGTATAAAGCCGTAGGGCTGGGCCATGATGGAAAAAATAACAATCACAATTATTTTAATTGATATTGAAATCAGGATGAATACATTTGAATAGGTTATTCATTGCTTTCAAAACTTAGTGTTAATTTAACTACCAAAACTAAAATGTAAATGTAACTTAACCGAACAACCAGAAAATAAATGAATAACAAATAAAATCATATATTAAAAAATAGAAATACAAAACAAATAAAAATAAATACAGCCATGGCTAAAAACATTGGCACTCATGGGGTGACTGCTTTGTCTAATACAGTGATTCCCAACCTTTATTGAGCCAAGGCACATATTTTACATTTGAAAAATCTCACGGCACACCAACAAACAAAAATGTCACAAAAAGTGGATACACAAGTCAATTATGCACTTTCTGCCATCTAATAGAAGAGCATTTCTTTGTTCTGTCTGTCTTTATATGCCGCTGGCATAGATGGATTAAAAAAAAAACATAATTTGTTGTAAATAAATAATATTTTGACCAATTAAGTGAAATTTAATAACTTCCCGCGGCACACCAGAAGAGCTCTCACGGCACACTGGTTGGGAATCGCTGGTCTAATATATGTGTGAAAAAGAAAAATCCTTCATTCAATATTTTAGCATTTAGCAAATACAAATCATGTTGGTCATCTTAATTGACCTAAAACAGGAACATTTTAGTCTGATTTCATGTCAGACAGTCAAGGGTAAAAAAGACTTTATACGAAGCCATGAATGTATCTGCTGTTCCTGCTGTGTGTGCCTTGGCCTTAGGGGCAGTGTGGTGCGATGCATGCATGGAGCTGCATATTTACAGCAAGCTTTAAAAAGAGCAGAAGAAGACAGTCACAATAAAATGTTATGAAACTCATTTTTCACAGATTAGGAAGAATATATGCCTGTGAGTATTGTTACATCACCTGTTTGCATGTGTTATTACGGCATTTCTGTGTGACTATTCATTATTTGAAGGTAAATCCCTCCCGTGATCTAATGCTGTTAGCTAGCCTGTCAATAGGGTTTTTCCATTGACTGTTCTGGAGAAAGCTAGCGATTTCTAAAATGATGTGTCTTGTATTTAAATGTCCAATGTGTGTACTTCTTTTTTATATGCTTTTAGTTTTACAGTAAACTCCAACTGGGGTGTCAATAAACAGCTTAAAACACACTCAAGGAGGGCAGAAGAACATGCTGTCACACGCTTGCTACAACCCCAATTCCAATGAAGTTGGGACGTTGTGTTAAACAAATAAAAACAGAATACAATGATTTGCAAATCATGTTCAACCTGTAATTAATTGAATACACGACAAAGACAATATATTTAATGTTCAAACTGATAAACTATTGTTTTTAGCAAATAATCATTAACTTAGAATTTTATGGCTGCAACACGTTCCAAAACAGATGGGACAGGGTCATGTTTACCACTGTTTTACATCACCTTTTCTTTGAACAACATTCAATAAACGTTTGAGCACTGAGGACACTAATTGTTTAAGCTTTGTAGGTGGAATTATTTCCCATTTTTGCTTGATGTACAGCTTCAGCTGTTCAACAGTCCGGGGTCTCCATTGTCGTATTTTACGGTTCATAATGCGGCACACATTTTCAATGGGAGACAGGTCTGGACTGCAGGCAGGCCATTCTAGTACACGCACTCTTTTACTATGAAGCCACGCTGTTGTAACACGTGCAGAATGTGGTTTGGCATTGTCTTGCTGAAATAAGCAGGGGAGTCCATGAAAAAGACGTTGCTTGGATGGCAGCATATGTTTCTCCAAAACCTGTATGTACCTTTCAGCATTAATGGTGCCTTCACAGATGTGTAAGTTACCCATGCCATTGGCACTAACATAGCCCCATACAATCATAGATGCTGGCTTTTGAACTTTGTGTCCAAAACAGTCCGGATGGTTATTTTCCTCTTTGGCCCGGAGGATACGACGTCCAACATTTCCCAAAAAAATTTCAAATGTGGACCCGTTGGACCATAGAACACTTTTCCACTTTGCATCAGTCCATCTAAGATGAGCTTAGGCCCAGAAAAGCCGGCGGCCATTTATCAACAAGCCTAAGCTTGTTAAGCCAAGCCTAAGCTTGTTGATAAATGGCTTTTGCTTTGCATAAAAGAGTTTCAAGTTGCACTTTACGGATGTAGCGCCGAACTTTATTTACTGACATTGGTTTTCTGAAATGTTCCTGAGCCCATGTGGTGATATCCTTTACACATTGATGTCGGTTTTTGATGCAGTGCCGCCTGTCGGATCGAAGGTCATGTTGGTTTTCGGCCTTGCCGCTTGCATGCAGTGATTTCTCCAGATTCTCTGAACCTTCTGATGATATTATGGACCTTAGATAATGAAATCCCTAAATTCCTTGCAATTGTACGTTGAGGAACATTGTCCTTAAACTGTTCGACGATTTTCTCACGCACTTGTTCACAAAGAGGTGAACCTTGTCCCATCTTTGCTTGTGAATGACTGAGAATTTCAGGGAACCTCCTTTTATACCCAATCATGGCACCCACCTGTTCCCAATTAGCCTGTTCACCTGTGGGATGTTCCAAATAGGTGTTGGATGAGCATTCCTCAATGTTCTAATTTTTTTTTTTGCCACCTGTCCCAGCTTTTTTGGAACGTGTTGCAGCCATAAAATTCTCAGTTCATGATTGTTTGCTAAAAACAATAAAGTTTATCAGTTTGAA